>NW_026606297.1:5000-10000 GCF_029834395.1 Sorex fumeus
TAACCCTAACCCTAACCCTAACCCTAACCCTAACCCTAACCCTAACCCTAACCCTAACCCTAACCCTAACCCTAACCCTAACCCTAACCCTAACCCTAACCCTAACCCTAACCCTAACCCTAACCCTAACCCTAACCCTAACCCTAACCCTAACCCTAACCCTAACCCTAACCCTAACCCTAACCCTAACCCTAACCCTAACCCTAACCCTAACCCTAACCCTAACCCTAACCCTAACCCTAACCCTAACCCTAACCCTAACCCTAACCCTAACCCTAACCCTAACCCCTAACCCTAACCCTAACCCTAACCCTAACCCTAACCCTAACCCTAACCCTAACCCTAACCCTAACCCTAACCCTAACCCTAACCCTAACCCTAACCCTAACCCTAACCCTAACCCTAACCCTAACCCTAACCCTAACCCTAACCCTAACCCTAACCCTAACCCTAACCCTAACCCTAACCCTAACCCTAACCCTAACCCTAACCCTAACCCTAACCCTAACCCTAACCCTAACCCTAACCCTAACCCTAACCCTAACCCTAACCCTAACCCTAACCCTAACCCTAACCCTAACCCTAACCCTAACCCAACCCTAACCCTAACCCTAACCCTAACCCTAACCCTAACCCTAACCCTAACCCTAACCCTAACCCTAACCCTAACCCTAACCCTAACCCTAACCCTAACCCTAACCCTAACCCTAACCCTAACCCTAACCCTAACCCTAACCCTAACCCTAACCCTAACCCTAACCCTAACCCTAACCCTAACCCTAACCCTAACCCTAACCCTAACCCTAACCCTAACCCTAACCCTAACCCTAACCCTAACCCTAACCCTAACCCTAACCCTAACCCTAACCCTAACCCTAACCCTAACCCTAACCCTAACCCTAACCCTAACCCTAACCCTAACCCTAACCCTAACCCTAACCCTAACCCTAACCCTAACCCTAACCCTAACCCTAACCCTAACCCTAACCCTAACCCTAACCCTAACCCTAACCCTAACCCTAACCCTAACCCTAACCCTAACCCTAACCCTAACCCTAACCCTAACCCTAACCCTAACCCTAACCCTAACCCTAACCCTAACCCTAACCCTAACCCTAACCCTAACCCTAACCCTAACCCTAACCCTAACCCTAACCCTAACCCTAACCCTAACCCTAACCCTAACCCTAACCCTAACCCTAACCCTAACCCTAACCCTAACCCTAACCCTAACCCTAACCCTAACCCTAACCCTAACCCTAACCCTAACCCTAACCCTAACCCTAACCCTAACCCTAACCCTAACCCTAACCCTAACCCTAACCCTAACCCTAACCCTAACCCTAACCCTAACCCTAACCCTAACCCTAACCCTAACCCTAACCCTAACCCTAACCCTAACCCTAACCCTAACCCTAACCCTAACCCTAACCCTAACCCTAACCCTAACCCTAACCCTAACCCTAACCCTAACCCTAACCCTAACCCTAACCCTAACCCTAACCCTAACCCTAACCCTAACCCTAACCCTAACCCTAACCCTAACCCTAACCCTAACCCTAACCCTAACCCTAACCCTAACCCTAACCCTAACCCTAACCCTAACCCTAACCCTAACCCTAACCCTAACCCTAACCCTAACCCTAACCCTAACCCTAACCCTAACCCTAACCCTAACCCTAACCCTAACCCTAACCCTAACCCTAACCCTAACCCTAACCCTAACCCTAACCCTAACCCTAACCCTAACCCTAACCCTAACCCTAACCCTAACCCTAACCCTAACCCTAACCCTAACCCTAACCCTAACCCTAACCCTAACCCTAACCCTAACCCTAACCCTAACCCTAACCCTAACCCTAACCCTAACCCTAACCCTAACCCTAACCCTAACCCTAACCCTAACCCTAACCCTAACCCTAACCCTAACCCTAACCCTAACCCTAACCCTAACCCTAACCCTAACCCTAACCCTAACCCTAACCCTAACCCTAACCCTAACCCTAACCCTAACCCTAACCCTAACCCTAACCCTAACCCTAACCCTAACCCTAACCCTAACCCTAACCCTAACCCTAACCCTAACCCTAACCCTAACCCTAACCCTAACCCTAACCCTAACCCTAACCCTAACCCTAACCCTAACCCTAACCCTAACCCTAACCCTAACCCTAACCCTAACCCTAACCCTAACCCTAACCCTAACCCTAACCCTAACCCTAACCCTAACCCTAACCCTAACCCTAACCCTAACCCTAACCCTAACCCTAACCCTAACCCTAACCCTAACCCTAACCCTAACCCTAACCCTAACCCTAACCCTAACCCTAACCCTAACCCTAACCCTAACCCTAACCCTAACCCTAACCCTAACCCTAACCCTAACCCTAACCCTAACCCTAACCCTAACCCTAACCCTAACCCTAACCCTAACCCTAACCCTAACCCTAACCCTAACCCTAACCCTAACCCTAACCCTAACCCTAACCCTAACCCTAACCCTAACCCTAACCCTAACCCTAACCCTAACCCTAACCCTAACCCTAACCCTAACCCTAACCCTAACCCTAACCCTAACCCTAACCCTAACCCTAACCCTAACCCTAACCCTAACCCTAACCCTAACCCTAACCCTAACCCTAACCCTAACCCTAACCCTAACCCTAACCCTAACCCTAACCCTAACCCTAACCCTAACCCTAACCCTAACCCTAACCCTAACCCTAACCCTAACCCTAACCCTAACCCTAACCCTAACCCTAACCCTAACCCTAACCCTAACCCTAACCCTAACCCTAACCCTAACCCTAACCCTAACCCTAACCCTAACCCTAACCCTAACCCTAACCCTAACCCTAACCCTAACCCTAACCCTAACCCTAACCCTAACCCTAACCCTAACCCTAACCCTAACCCTAACCCTAACCCTAACCCTAACCCTAACCCTAACCCTAACCCTAACCCTAACCCTAACCCTAACCCTAACCCTAACCCTAACCCTAACCCTAACCCTAACCCTAACCCTAACCCTAACCCTAACCCTAACCCTAACCCTAACCCTAACCCTAACCCTAACCCTAACCCTAACCCTAACCCTAACCCTAACCCTAACCCTAACCCTAACCCTAACCCTAACCCTAACCCTAACCCTAACCCTAACCCTAACCCTAACCCTAACCCTAACCCTAACCCTAACCCTAACCCTAACCCTAACCCTAACCCTAACCCTAACCCTAACCCTAACCCTAACCCTAACCCTAACCCTAACCCTAACCCTAACCCTAACCCTAACCCTAACCCTAACCCTAACCCTAACCCTAACCCTAACCCTAACCCTAACCCTAACCCTAACCCTAACCCTAACCCTAACCCTAACCCTAACCCTAACCCTAACCCTAACCCTAACCCTAACCCTAACCCTAACCCTAACCCTAACCCTAACCCTAACCCTAACCCTAACCCTAACCCTAACCCTAACCCTAACCCTAACCCTAACCCTAACCCTAACCCTAACCCTAACCCTAACCCTAACCCTAACCCTAACCCTAACCCTAACCCTAACCCTAACCCTAACCCTAACCCTAACCCTAACCCTAACCCTAACCCTAACCCTAACCCTAACCCTAACCCTAACCCTAACCCTAACCCTAACCCTAACCCTAACCCTAACCCTAACCCTAACCCTAACCCTAACCCTAACCCTAACCCTAACCCTAACCCTAACCCTAACCCTAACCCTAACCCTAACCCTAACCCTAACCCTAACCCTAACCCTAACCCTAACCCTAACCCTAACCCTAACCCTAACCCTAACCCTAACCCTAACCCTAACCCTAACCCTAACCCTAACCCTAACCCTAACCCTAACCCTAACCCTAACCCTAACCCTAACCCTAACCCTAACCCTAACCCTAACCCTAACCCTAACCCTAACCCTAACCCTAACCCTAACCCTAACCCTAACCCTAACCCTAACCCTAACCCTAACCCTAACCCTAACCCTAACCCTAACCCTAACCCTAACCCTAACCCTAACCCTAACCCTAACCCTAACCCTAACCCTAACCCTAACCCTAACCCTAACCCTAACCCTAACCCTAACCCTAACCCTAACCCTAACCCTAACCCTAACCCTAACCCTAACCCTAACCCTAACCCTAACCCTAACCCTAACCCTAACCCTAACCCTAACCCTAACCCTAACCCTAACCCTAACCCTAACCCTAACCCTAACCCTAACCCTAACCCTAACCCTAACCCTAACCCTAACCCTAACCCTAACCCTAACCCTAACCCTAACCCTAACCCTAACCCTAACCCTAACCCTAACCCTAACCCTAACCCTAACCCTAACCCTAACCCTAACCCTAACCCTAACCCTAACCCTAACCCTAACCCTAACCCTAACCCTAACCCTAACCCTAACCCTAACCCTAACCCTAACCCTAACCCTAACCCTAACCCTAACCCTAACCCTAACCCTAACCCTAACCCTAACCCTAACCCTAACCCTAACCCTAACCCTAACCCTAACCCTAACCCTAACCCTAACCCTAACCCTAACCCTAACCCTAACCCTAACCCTAACCCTAACCCTAACCCTAACCCTAACCCTAACCCTAACCCTAACCCTAACCCTAACCCTAACCCTAACCCTAACCCTAACCCTAACCCTAACCCTAACCCTAACCCTAACCCTAACCCTAACCCTAACCCTAACCCTAACCCTAACCCTAACCCTAACCCTAACCCTAACCCTAACCCTAACCCTAACCCTAACCCTAACCCTAACCCTAACCCTAACCCTAACCCTAACCCTAACCCTAACCCTAACCCTAACCCTAACCCTAACCCTAACCCTAACCCTAACCCTAACCCTAACCCTAACCCTAACCCTAACCCTAACCCTAACCCTAACCCTAACCCTAACCCTAACCCTAACCCTAACCCTAACCCTAACCCTAACCCTAACCCTAACCCTAACCCTAACCCTAACCCTA